>NC_056742.1:237719086-237746586 GCF_019279795.1 Protopterus annectens
TAATCTTACCCCCGGTTTGGCGTGGTTTTGGTCAGTGAGCCCCGAAGCTAAAAAAAACCAATAAAATTAAATTACCAACACCACCAGAGTTGCCTATTGATGACATTATTTGACAAAAGCTTTTACTTAAACAATAATTTAATGAAACAATAATAGTGTTTACCCTTCACTCGCTAAGATGTCATCCGTCTGGCATAGTTAGATGTCTTGCAAGCAAAAGCAGCGGAGCATCAGAGATCTCCGTTTTGCTTTTTTTTTAAAATATATGTATGTTAAATAGAACGCACATGGCAGTTAAAAAACTAAATAAACAGCTCTTTTTGCCTTTGCTTGTCATCTCATATAATATGTTAACTCATTCTTTAAGACAACAACTATAAAAAACAACGGAATCTTCTCCGTCTGGTTAACACAACAAGCTTACTTAATCGCTGTTTTAATAAGATAATTAATATAGAGACGGCTTTAAATCGCCACGGCGGAGGATCTCGTTCGCAGTAAAACTCTTCTCGTATGTTAAACCCATTAGCGAGCGAGTTGGTTAAAAAAAAGAGTCGAACACCGGACCTTTCCGGTGACGGACGCTCTCCATTGGTATCCGCCGTTACACAACGGGTGCTGGCCAGTCGGCGTGCGCGTTTTATTATAAAGTAATGGATTTTACAGACAGTGCCCAATGAACTAATGCAGTGGAGTAATGCAAGGAAAAGAAGAGTTCGTGAGACTTAAAATTAATTCATTATAAACGTATTTACCAAAACTGCAAAACTTTTGGAAAATGAAGCAGAATGTAACCAGAAAACTGTGACTTTTAAGCTAGAAGTTATTTTTTACTCCAACGTGCATTTGGAAAGACAGAACTGTGAAAATGAGAGAATAGTATGTATTCTAGACAGTTCATGTGTAATGTAAAGTGATTGGATTCAAACCGCATACACACACACACTGGCATTAGGTTCATACTAAGCCTAGCCAATTACCCCCTTTGAGAATCAATGCACCTTGTGTCTATAAGGTAAACACCTTAACCATTATGCTAACCTCCCATTCTTTAGGCATATATTTGTAGTATGTAAAGAAGTGATTAAAATTAATAAAAAAATTACAGGAAAATGCTGAATACACTTTCTGATATATTTAATGAACTGATTACTGGTAAGCTAGGATTGTGGTACATGACGTAGTAGCAGAACTGCAGACAAAATAGTCTGATGAAAGCAGGACAAATTCACAAGCCTGAATCAACCTAGAGCTGTTGATGATGGCGAAATCCTCATAATAAAAATATGTAGGCCTTGTCTATATCAACATGGATGTTGTATTTTATACCATCGTGGGAAATACAAGACAACTGAGCCTAGTGGCCATTTAATTATTGTCACTAACCACCCTTAAATAGTACTCCCTGTAAACAAGTTGAGCCAAGGGTGAATTTGTGAATATCCACCCAAGTCCTCTAGTTCCCATTTAAAAAGAGCATATTGTATCACACTGCTAAATTTATAGTGTAAGTATATTCCACCACAGGTAGGGAAGCATTGTGTAACAAATTTATTCTCTGTGTTTTATGTATTTGCCGATACAGATTTTCATCTCTGGTTCTAGTATTAGTGGGATTGTTTGATTTATGAAGATAGTATGATACTAGACATGGACTACCAATGGCACAGAAGGCAAAGCATAGATTACCCCTCAGGAGTCTATACAGTTTTGAGAACAAGAGACTGTGCGTGTGTGTGTGATCAAGGAGAGTGAGAGCGATGTGTGAGTTAATGCATGTATGAATGAGAAAGCTGGTGTGTGACAGAGACAGGAAGAGAGTGAGAGTGAATGCGTGTATGGCTTCCCACTCAAGTGCGACAGCCATTACTGCACTATAAAAGTGGTTTTGCATTTGTTTCTACTGATTTCTTGAAAAAAACAAACAAACAACTGTTGCTATTTTCCTGTCTAAGCTAGAAAAGTCCAGTTTCAGATAGCTGCTGATACCTGGACTTTAAGTGTCTGTGTTTGGCCATACCTTACTTGGGCAAAAAGGAAATTTCTTTGTTTACCAGTGAGAGTGGGGAGCTCTGAATAGCCTACCTGCCCTTGAAGGAGTGGTTTCTGCCCAGAAACTGTAGTTTTATTAGCCATTTTTGGGCTAATTTCTCTCTCTTTAATCTTTCTGATATAAAAAAACGCATTTGTGTGGGTTTGCAAGCCAGTTAGCTGGGGTTAAACTATTCCCGACTCCACTAAGTCTACTCTTCAGTTTTTCCCTTGGAACTAGACAAACCTTCAACTTTAGCACTCAAACCATTCATTTTACAGTCGAGCACTTGCTTAAAACTCATAACAAGCACTAAATACCCCTAACACTAGCCCCCTTATACTGTCCAGAAGGACAATGCTCTTTATTCGTCCCCACCAGTCAATCAGAAAAACAGCTCACTCAGTTTCCGGTCTACTCTCCAGTCCAACTGGTGAATCTGGGCATTTTGAGGCAATGTTACAACTGCCTCATGTACACAGACAACCCTGTCCTCCTACCACCAAACACTAATATATGTGAGAGATGCAATTATACAGCCAGACTGGAGGCAAAGCTCTCTCAACTCCAGACTGCAACTGACTGTCAAGAGGCGAAGGGTAATACTTGCAACACACCACCAGTCTCACATAGGCCTAACAAACCAACACAGGCAAATAACGCACATAAATGCACAAAAACATACTCAGAGGCTCTAAATAAAACCCATCACCAACCATGAAACACATAACATAATCAGGTGCACTAACTATAGGCAAGACTGTCTCTGCATGCATGCATGTTACAGGCCACCCCTCCACCCTCAGGAACCTCTCCACATCCTTTTCCTGAAAACAAGGGGGATAAAACATCACATATCACCCATACTATAGGTGACTTCCAAGACTCCTAATACTGACTGGGAACTAACACTCCTACCAAACTAAGCCAAACAAAAAACCAAAAGAATTCATAAACTCAATCACCATCCCCACATCCCCAACTAATCCCACAACCACAATGGAAACGATCATTCATCACCGATCAGAGACACCGAAACACACAAAGTATATGAGGATATACCTGCGAGATCAGATCACTGGAGAGAACTAATCTGTCTGGACCCACCCATCCCACCCCAAAAAAGAACCTCAAAGACCAGAACTACCGACTCTCGACACCACACTTCTAAATGGTAGTCAGCCCCCTGCCCCGAGTACGACCGGTCGGAAAAATTTACAAGCCGCTGAATCTTGAATCTGCAGGACCCCAGCATCTGCAGGATCCCAAAGGCAAGGCAAGACCAAAAATAAAGAAACAAAGACTCTTTTGTACCAGGCAAGCAAACACTCTGGTGGACCCCAGGAGGCAAAACAAACTCCAACAACAAAAAAGCTACAGGATGAGAGACAAAAAAAGGGTAGACACCCAGACACCTAGATCCTAAAAAAAAAACTCCAAAGCTCATAAACCAAAGCAAAAAAAGAAGAAGAAAAAAATAAAAAGAAGGCAAAAGAAAATCATAAAGACTTTAGCTATGTTGGCTATCCTGAGAAACTCCCAGATAAACTCAGAACAGTGCATTCATACTGATGTTACTGATCCTACAGACACTGCCTGATACACACTGTGGGTTCAGTACAAACTCAGGACTCCCAAAACCCTCAAATCTATACCAGCGATTGCTCCCCCAAACATCTCCCCCCAACAAGTCTCCACTGCAAAAAAAGCAACATCACAGCATCCAAAACTGTCTCATGTTCAAAAAACAAAAATATCACGAACTCTGCTCCATTAAACCCACAAGCTGTTTTAAGCAGCAGCTCATAGTCTTATTAAGTCCAGTGGACCCAGGGAGTGGCGTGGTCCCACTTCCCACTTCCCACAACAGCGGTGCCTCCACCCGACCCTCCACCTTACCGACCCCAAGCTGCTTCCAATACTTATCCATGAAGCCATGGATAAGATCATAATGGACCTCATAAATAAGACGCAGGGAATCATAAGATACAGAATTTGCTGACTTGGGGCCCATGATCGCTTTGGATATTTGGTAAACGGTTTTCTTGCAAGAAACAGTCATTTCTAACACCAAAGCCATTGATGAGTACAGAATATCAGGGACCTGGGGGACCCAGGTTGATAGTAGTCTGTCATTCACACCCATGTAGTAGCTAAAGTAGTTAGGAGACCTTCTACATTCACCTTATCATGAAGAAGGATCATCTAGATCATCAGGGTCATATATAACCTTCTACACTCATCACATCAGACCAATGATTGATATACAATGCCCCATTTATCTGACCCGACACTTGCAGCAGCTGGAGGGAGCCACAAAAGTTCCTCACCAAAGGATAAAGGTCTCCAACATCTGTCTATGCTCGCTCTGACTGAAAAAGAACTCCAGCTCTATTCAGTCTTACCGCCATGTTCAGAGGTGACCTTTCTTACACATACAACCATGTCAAACCCAGATTTGATGAATGTTCACCTCAAAAATCTAGATCCAAATCAGAGCCACAAGGCGGGGGAAGGAGGCGGAGACACAACTATTGCTGGAGCGAGCTGGAGGGATAGATTCATCACCGAACTCCCTATGCTGTGGAATGTATCGGTAATGTGAGCACGCCGCTGGCCCTCGCTGAGATTCATTGAGAAGAAATCTTGACCAATGATGGGACCACCTAGATACCCCAAGTAGCCTCAGTGTCACTCAGAAGAGGACTAGACAAATAATAATGGGTGAAAATAGCAACTATAGGCTGGCTTAAGCCACAAATGATTAGCTTGGCTATCAGTGCCCCATGTAAAAAGATAGTATGGACCCTGAACCTATGAACCTATAATCAGTGTGCCATGCAATCACAGCCCTTAAGACAAAATAACATACCCAACACACTAGTGATAGGTGACTCTATAGTCAGGCACATTGATGTCCCACTAACTAGGCTGGACAAGGACATTTAAAATGCGTCCCCGGTTTTGGGACTTTGTCCACCCCCCCAATAAATTTTGTTTTTTTCCAGATTTCTTGTGCTGCAAAGTTGAGAGAGATAAAATGGAATGTCAAGTGCATTTTACAAGGATCTGAGAGCTTCAAGGGAAAAATTTACTACTGCTTATGCCAAGTCTGTTTGCAATGTGCAACAACTGTTTAACAAATTATATCACTACTGTGCTAAAATGTTTAAAAGCATTGTTAGTAGCACAACAGGTAGTATACTTGCTTTTGATGCAGAAGGCTGTGGGTTCTATTCTCAAAGTATGTAGATGGATTGCTGCTGCTGTACTGTGTTGTAGTTTAACGAGGGTGGATGGTGCAGTCCTAAGTATGTCCTCCTTTGGGGGAGATACCTGGTAACTATAAACCTGTTGTCAGTTTGCCATCCATTCCCTATTACAATGTTACCAACTTTACATTTTTTAATGTAACATAGGTAATTTATTCTCCAAGGGCAACAGGGACATTATACTTCATTGTTTCATTGACAAATAAAGTTGTTTGCCAGCAGCAACCTCTTCATTAGTAACTGTTAAAGTGCTGCATTTTTACATTCAAAATGTTAGTTACTGTTGGGACTAGTGTTTATAATTGAGAGATTCATACATTTATCCATATTAAATTAGATGCTTTGCATATATAAATATTTGGCTTGTGTATATGATGAGTTTTGCTGACAATTTGACATCCTCCGGCTTTGGAAAGGTATTTATGAGTAAATTTGTTGGGACCGGGTCCTCATCTTTAAAAAAAAAGAATTTACTGGGCCCTGGCCTCACAACGGTTGAGAACTACTGCTATAGGACACTGAATTAAGGGACTGTGCTTCCAATAATTTTTGGTAGCGTAGGGTTTTTAAGCCTTTGATCTTTTTAGTTAGAGATCGCTGCAAACTTTCCATGTTGTTCAATATGTTTTGTGAGGTACGTCCCAAAGGGTTCATTGTATTCTATGACTGCCCTAGTCCATGCAGAAAATAAAAGCACAATGACTTCTTTAGATCTGATGGTATTTCTTTTGTAATCAGCTGCACTAAGTAGAAAAACTTCCTGACCACTGTTGTAATGTGATGATCAAATGAGAGGGAATTATCAACCCACGTTTCACAGTTTCTAACTACACTTTCATTTTCAAGAGAGTGTTGTCAGTACTTTAAGCTGAGGGCAGCGTTGTCTACAGAACATGACAATATTGCACTTTGATTTGATCCCATTGTTTGTATATATCAGTTGTTTACAAGTATAAGCTTGCACTGCATGGCCTGGTCATCAGAGAAAGATTTGAAGACAGCACCCAATTTACAGTCATAGTAGGTTCATAGGTAGGTACTAGGCTATTGGCCCTAGGGTCTATATAAGCCTAGCCAAACGGTACCCTGGCTTTTGCCACCCAACAAAATTATTTTCCTGTGCCCCTGTCAAGCAGAGCCACAGAAGTGATCCCCGGGGTGAATTTCCTATCTCCCATCCAATCATCAAGATTTTTGTAGTTCGGAGGGTTTGGGATTTGTTTACGTGGAGCATGTCCAACAGCTCTGGGTTTGATATAGCTTAGTATGTTAGGCAGAGATCGCCCTGAGTAGGCGATATGCAACAGAGTAAAGCTGGAGTTTTTTGAGACAGTCTGCGTAGGGCATCTGTTTGAGGCCAGTAATCCTCTTTATGAGGTATTTCTGTGGCCTTTCCAGTTGTAGATGTCTTGTGAGGTATATACCAAAAGGGGTGTTGTACTCTATAATGGGTCTAATGAGTGATGAGTAGAGGGGAACAATGACCTCTTTTTTCCTGGATGAGAAACCTTTTGTGATGAGGTGTGCCATGTAGAAGGATTTCCTGACTACTGTGGCGATGTGATTATCAAAGGAGAGACTACTGTCCACCTGTGTCCCAAGGTCTCTTATCACACTTTTGGTGTTAAGTAGACTACCGCCTATGTGGTAGTTCATGGGGACAGTTTTTACCAAAAGGGATGACAATGCACTTTTTGGCATTGAGCTTGAGGCCATGGCTTTGACACCAGGCATCTGTCTCAGTGTAGGATGTCCACATCGTTAGGAGTTTTGATTATGGCTCCTAGTTTGCAGTCATCTGCGAACTTTGTTAGCCAAAGACCTTCTGTGTTAGCCTGTACTTTGGAGAAGTAGATACCAAACAGGAGAGAACATAGGACTGAACCCTGTGGTACTCCACTTGTCACTGGTCTGAAGTTGGATTTAGAGTCTGCTACTTTCACAGTGCGGGTTCTGTCAGTGAGCCATTTGGCAACCCATCTTGTGACATAGGGATTTATACCTAGTTTAGGGAGTTTCTATAATTCCAGAGTGGAGGATGGTGTTGAAAGCCTTGGCGAGATCTAGATAGGCTGTGTGAACCACCTTACCCTCATCTATGGCTTTGTTGACCGCTTCAAAGAAGTCTTTCAGGTTTAGGAGACATGATCTACATTTTATAAACCCGAAGTGGGTAGGGTCCAAAGTTTGGAGATTACCAATGTCATTGTTTATAAGTTCCATGATGATACGCTCCATAGCCTTGCAGACCAGGCTTGTCAGGCTAATGGGGCAGTAGTTCCCGGGGTCCATGGTGGCTCCCCCTTTGTAGAGTGGGATAACCCTTGCTGTGTGCCATTCAGTGGGCACAATGCCTGATGTGAGGCTATGATTGAACATGGTACTTAGGTGGGGTGCCAGTTCATTCATCCACAAACTTGGTTAACCAGACATCTTAGTTCATGATCTGGAGATTTGAAAAGTAGGTAACTAACATCCCAGCAGAACACCACTGATCATTGCCTTACTGTCTAAGGAAATACCTGTTACACTCTGTATGTGCATTCAATCTTTTAGCCATTTTGCTGTATATCTTACTACACAGGAATATATTTTAAGCACGTTTAGCTAGTTAGTATCAAATGCCTTGAATAGGTTGAGGTTCGGTGTGTGTACAGCATGACTGCTGTCAACAGCTTGTTTTACCCTTTCAAAGAAATTAACCAGATTCATTACACAAACTCTACCCTTGACAGTACCAGACTGTTGTGGATTGAGACTGATAAGATTTTTAATGTCATAGTTAACCAGGGCAGTTATATGTTTCATGGCTGTGCAGGTCAGACTTGTCAATCTGAGCCTACATTTTCCAGGGTCAGTGGTGGAGACATCCTTGTGAAGTGGCATCACAACTGTTGTGCTCCAGACCTCAGGAACAAAACCTCATGGCTTGGCTCAGGTTGAATAGTTTAACCCGATAAACTATATAAACTGGGATATTAAAAATCTTATCAGGCTAGACCTATAGTAGTTTGGTGTTGTCAAGAGTAGAATCTATCTAATGAATCTGGTTAACTTCAAAAGGGTAACACATGTTGGTCACACTATCCATATTGTGTACTTTGACCTTGCCAAGGCGTTTGATACCATCCTTCATGCTAACATGGTTAATAAACTGAATGCATTATAAATAAATTCCTATGCAGTAAGAAGGATAGCAAACTGGCTAAAAATCAGAACCCATGTAGTGTGGTTAGCACTATTAAGGTGACCAATGGTATTCCACAGGGCTCAATGCTGGGACCTCTTTTATTTAGCATTTATCTTTCTGATCTCCAGAACATGAACTAAGACCTCTGGCTACTAAGTTTGCAGACAACTGTAAACAGGAAATCATGGCCAAGTCCCCATTTGACACTCCAGCCTTTCAGAAAAAAACTCACACTCATATATTCCTGATTTTCTTACAACGTGCTCAAATGAAATGCTAAAAAGTGCAATATTGTCACATTTGGTAGATAACCACTCCCCCAGCATGCAACATGGGGAAAAACTCTACCCAAAAAGACTTTGTTAAAGATCTAGGAACATGGGTTAGTAATTTCCTCTCCTTAGTTCATCATGTCATAATAGTGGTCAGAAAGTTCTGTTACTTAGTCCAGCTAATTGCCAAAGGAATATTATCTATACCTAGAGAGGTTATTGTCCCCCTTGTATTCAGAATTGGTTACGTCAATTTATGAATGCAATCCCATCTTTGGGGTGCACCTCACTAGACATATCAAATAAGTAGAAAGACCTGGAGATTCATAACTAAGAAGATCACTGGCTTAAACGCTGTAAGCTACCAGATAAGACTGCAAGCATTGTACTTTTATCTAGTATCATATAGGTTCCTGAGGCAAGATCTATTGCATGTCTTCTGTACAGTTGGGGACTTGGTGATCCTGTATCTCCACAAATCAAACAGTCCCATTAAGTACTAGAACCAGGGACCTAAATCTTCATCAACAAATAAATAAAGCACGATGGAGAGATTGGTTTATAACGCAGTGCCTTACAAAGCTCTCGAGTAGAGTACCAATGCAAATTAAGCAGTGTGATAGATACATTATCTTCTTTCAAATGGGAACTGGATGATTGGAGGAATATTCACAAATTCACCCTGTAGTTTGTCTGACCTAGCCCTTCTCAAAAAGGAGATGCAGTTTTGGGATGGGTACTGGCAAGGTATCAATGGACCCAAGACTCTGTTGACTTGCTGTTTCCAGTGATGCTATGTGTGGCCAGCATTACATATAGGAAAACTAAGTGACTGCTTAGAATGTTGCTCTTTGCCTAGGGGCACTTTTCCACCCTTTATTTGTTTGTTTTCATTTTCACTAAATTAAACATTTGCTCTGTTTTTTGGGGTCCTTTTTCCCTAAGTAAATAAACTCCTCTAGCCATACCTTTCAAATGTCCCATTTTGCTGAAAAGTCTGAAATTTTGTCTTAAAATAATGGAGTGCCACACAATTCAGAACAGCCTGTTTGAATCACAAATGTTACAATTATTGCAGCCTGCCAGACTCACATCATCAGTCTGCACCCCACCTGCTGATAAAGGTGGGAGGTGATTGTCATGGATAAAGAGTTCTATATAATACAGATGGATTGGTTACTTAGTGACCAATGTGCATATGTAAGAATTAATGGGACAAAATTGAAACCTATTATTGACAGTGTCCTTTTTCATTTTTGATTTACTTATAACAGACATGATCTCAGAAGACTTATTTAATTATTTCACAACAGAAGCTCCACTTGTACCTATTATATATGGACTGCCCAAGGTGCACAAGGATGCCATGAACCCACCAATGAGACTCATAGTCTTGAGTAAGGGGTGGGTGACAGAGGCGTTATCCATGTATGTTGAGAAATGTCTACTTATGAGCACATACTGAGAGACACCAAAATGTTTTTACAGAGCTGTTGTAGTAAGACCAAGGGACTAATGAATGAATACTATTTTGTGACCCTTGATTTGACATAATTATTTACAGTTATCCCGAATGATTGAGGTATAGACAATATCAGACAACAACTAGGTACGAAATAGACTTATACTGACAGTAATATCAATTTGATTTGCAATTTACTGGCATTATTTTAGAGAATAATGTCTTTGTCTTCAGGGATCACTATTACAAAGAGAAGATAGGTGTAGCTATGGGGCACAGCTTGTGCCAATAGCTACGCCAGTCTTGCTTTAGTTCATTAGGAGCTGACATTGTTTTTACAAACCAGTGAATATAATCAACATTTGCTGTGGTACACCTGCTTTGTGGATGACATTTTCCTTCTATTGGGGGGGGGGGGGGCTCTGAACAACAGCTACATTACTTTTTGGCATGTTTACATACCACCACTACATTCATAAAGTTTACATGTAATTTCTCCTGTGAGAGCATAGAGTTCCTTGATAGAGAACTCAGCACAGCTCCTCGTGGTGTCCAGCAGAGTTCCTAGAGCAGCAGAGACCAGAAAAGACAAACTTTCCAGATTCTAAGTATTTTTTTCTGCATTTTCCACTTTTTAAGCCTTTCGACTACTATTTCTGCCTGTTTTATTCTGTTATTACCTGTTTTTACTGTTTTTAATAGCTTGAATTGTTTGTTGCACTTGCTTGTTTAAGTTTTGCTTAAAAGTTAAACAACAGGCTAATACACTCAAGTGTACTAGCTTTTGATAGCAATTAGTCAAAAACACAGCATTTATTGTATTTTCTGCTTATTTGAAAAAAAAAAAAAAAAACAAAAAAATACTCTTGTTTTCCATACTTTCCTAATAGTTTGTTTCAGTGATCAGATTTTGCTGATCCCTGGGCTTTGTCTTGGTTCCTGTGTTTCTCCATTTTCCTTGTTTGGTCAAAGGAAAGTTTCTTTACTCACCAGTGAGGGTGGGGAGTACTGAGCTGCCTGTTTGTCCTCAGAGGAGTGGTTTAAACCAGTAACTTGTAGTTTATTGGCCATTTTGGGTCATTTCCTGTCTTTTCAGCCCCTGCTATAAAAGCTTTGCTCGGCTTTTCTGGCTATAGAGAACTCAGCACAGCTCCTCGTGGTGTCCAGCAGAGTTCCTAGAGCAGCAGAGACCAGAAAAGACAAACTTTCCAGATTCTAAGTATTTTTCTGCATTTTCAACTTTTAAGCCTTTCGACTACTATTTCTGCCTGTTTTATTCTGTTATTACCTGTTTTTACTGTTTTTAATAGCTTGAATTGTTTGTTGCACTTGCTTGTTTAAGTTTTGCTTAAAAGTTAAACAACAGGCTAATACACTCAAGTGTACTAGCTTTTGATAGAAAACACAGCATTTATTGTATTTTCTGCCTATTTGAAAAAAACAAAAAAAATACTCTTGTTTTCCATACTTTCCTAATAGTTTGTTCCAGTGATCAGATTTTGCTGATCCCTGGGCTTTGTCTTGGTTCCTGTGTTTCTCCATTTTCCTTGTTTGGTCAAAGGGAAGTTTCTTTACTCACCAGTGAGGGTGGGAGTACTGAGCTGCCTGTTTGTCCTCAGAGGAGTGGTTTAAACCAGTAACTTGTAGTTTATTGGCCATTTTGGGTCATTTCCTGTCTTTTCAGCCCCTGCTATAAAAGCGCCATGGCTTTTCTGGCTATAGAGAACTCAGCACAGCTCCTCGTGGTGTCCAGCAGAGTTCCTAGAGCAGCAGAGACCAGAAAAGACAAACTTTCCAGATTCTAAGTATTTTTTCTGCATTTTCGACTTTTAAGCCTTTCCACTACTATTTCTGCCTGTTTTATTCTGTTATTACCTGTTTTTACTGTTTTTAATAGCTTGAATTGTTTGTTGCACTTGCTTGTTTAAGTTTTGCTTAAAAGTTAAACAACAGGCTAATACACTTAAGTGTACTAGCTTTTGATAGCAATTAGTCGAAAAACACAGCATTTATTGTATTTTCTGCCTATTTGAAAAAAAAAAAAAAAAAAAAAAATACTCTTGTTTTCCATACTTTCCTAATAGTTTGTTCCAGTGATCAGATTTTGCTGATCCCTGGGCTTTGTCTTGGTTCCTGTGTTTCTCCATTTTCCTTGTTTGGTCAAAGGGAAGTTTCTTTACTCACCAGTGAGGGTGGGGAGTACTGAACTGCCTGTTTGTCCTCAGAGGAGTGGTTTAAACCAGTAACTTGTAGTTTATTGGCCATTTTGGGTCATTTCCTGTCTTTTCCAGCCCCCTGCTATAAAGCGCGCTTTAGCGCGCATTAGCATGCTTTAGCACGATTTAGTGCGGAGCTGCCACTGTTGCACACTAGGGCAGCGCCGGTTAATCAGGTTTAAACTATTCGGGCTACCTAAAGTCCACTCTTCAAATTTTCCCTTAAAACTACCTTCCTCAAAGTATACTACTGTTCTATTTAGTGTATCCTATAACTATAAATTATCTCTACTCGACTCCCAAGTAGACTATTCTCTATCTGTATAGCCCAGCATTTGCTCCTACAGTACTTATCACCTTGATACAACACTCTTGTACCCAAAAAGCAAACCCCATTTCGATCACCCACACCCCCAAAACCTTTTTAAGTTTTTCCGCCTATTCCTTCTAGCATGTCGGGATCAGTTGTTAATGTCCTCTCCTGCTCAGCTGGTGAACCTAATATTGAGGCAATGTTACAATTGCCTCATGTACACAGACAACCCTCTCCTCCTCCCACAAAACACAAATACATGAGATGCAACTATACGGCCAAACTGGAGGCTGAGCTCTCTCAACATAGGACTGGCAAGACTAGACAGGAGGAGAAGGTAACCACACACACTATAGACCCAGTCTCACATAATACCATCACAACCTGAAATCATACACATAAACACACAAAGACATACTCGGAGGCTCTGATCAAAAATCTACCAAAACAGCAGAGGCCACCAAAGCAGACACCCAAACAACTACCACCTTAGAACACAACACCTGCAACACATAGACCACACAGACAGAGTGTCAAGCAGTCACAGCCAAACACAATGCCAGACACACTAGTCATTGGTGACTCCATAGTCAGACACACTGACTTCCCGCTCACCAGACTGAGTAAGGAAAAGGTCACAGTAAGCTGCCTGTCGGGCGCTAGAATCCACCACATAAGGTCTCTCAACAGCAGGTACAAGTACGACTCAATCATTGTCCACGCTGGTGTAAACGACCTGAGACGTACCTCCTTGGACTACATGAAAAGAGACATAGAGGAGCTCTCTGATTATGTAGCCCAAGCAGGTATGACCTTGACCAGTATCCTACCTTCACCAAGAATGATGCCACAATACAGAGATAAGATGATCAGCTTTAACAATTGGCTTAAACTCTGGTGTCATTCCAAGGGGATCCAATGTCTGTCTGCCTGGGATGACATGCTGGACAAGCCACGCTGCTTCGCAAGGGACGGCTTGCACCTGTCACCCCTGGGATTCTGGATTTTGGCAAAGGCTCTTGCCACCCCCATAGTGCCTTTTTAGGCAAGGCTCAAATTCTAAACCTACCACCCTAGAACACAACAAACACTAAGGGTAATGCTGCTCAGTGCCAGAAGTCTTAACCTCAAGATGCACGCACTCGAGGCCCTTCTCATTATGGAGAACATCGATGTCTGTGCTGTGACAGAACCCTGGCTCAAGGCTCCGGAGAGCACCCCAGCACTATCAGGTTTTACCTCATATCATGCGTTCCGGCCCAAAATCCGGACAATACCAAGAAAGGTGGGGTATCCATATTCATCAAGGACACCCACACCTCAAGATTAGTGGCAACGCGATGCATCGGAAACCATCCTGGTGCAATTAACCATAGGCAAGACTGCTCTGTAATTTGTAGCATGTTACAGGCCACCCTCGCAAACTCAGGAACCTCACATGGCCTTCCTGAAAACACTGGAGGGATAAATGTATCTCGAACACCATCATACTAGGTGACTTCAACTACCCTAATATAGACTGGGAACACTACTCAAGCCCAAACACTCTAGCCCAAAAGTTTCTGGAATTCATAAACTCAAATGCCATGGAACAACTAGTCACCATCCCACAAGAGGAGAAAACATACTTGATCTCATCAACACGAACATGGGAGCACAATGTTCAACACCGGAAGTATACCCCTCACTGGTGAGATCAGATCACAAACTAATCTCGATGGAGGTCCTTATCCCGCCCACACCAAATAAAAGACCACAGTAAAGAACTTCTCGACTTCACACTGCTTAAGACTAGTGTGGTCTCCCCCGAGCCAGCGGTAAACATTACTCAAACCACTGAATCACTTACAAATGCCTTCTACCAGCACCTGCAGGGCTGCCTGGATCAGGCAATCCCAAGCAAAACAAAGACTCTTGTACCAAAGGAGCATCCAGTCTGGTGGACCCCAGCCATAAACAAACTCTACAACAAAAGGAGAAAGCTACTACAAGATAGAGCAAAATCCCAAAAGGAAAGACACCGCTGATCACTGTAAGTAAAAAGCTAAGAGCTCTCATAAAATCATCCAAAGCTAATTTTGAGAGAAAAATAGCTAAGGACTCTAAAGACAACCATAAGGCATTCTTTAGCTATGTCAGAAACCTAGGAGGAAACTCCCAGATATGCTCAGAATTAGTCCAAAATGATGTGAAGATTACTGATCCTACAGACATTGCCAACATACTGGCTGACAGGTTCAGTGCAAACTCCCCCCCCTCCCCCAAAAGGAGAGATATCTATACCAAATGATTGTAGCCCCAAACATCTCTAACGCTCCAGGTGAGAACTGCTCTCCAAGGCAAAGAACACAGCATCCATGGGACCTGATGATGTCCCCGGCTGTGTGCTCAATGAGGAATTAAACCCACAGTTAGGACAGCTGTTTAATCTTAGTCTCACCTCCGGATACGTACCCAGGGAGTGGCACACAGCGACTGTGGTCCCACTTCACAAAGGCGGTGGCTCTACTGACCCTGGAAATTACCATCCCATTAGCTTGACAAGCCTTATCTGCAAAGCCATGGAGAGGATCATAATGGATCTCATAAATAAAGACATAGGGAATTTGCAGACTTTGGATCCAACCCAGTTTGGCTTTGTCAAAGGCAGATCATGCCTTTTAAACTTGGTTGACTTTTTCGAAACAGTCACCAAAGCCATTGATGAGGGAAAGGCAGTCCATACAGCCTACCTAGACCTGGCGAAGGCTTTCGATACAATACCCCACTCGGGTATCATTGAAAAACTCATCAACTTAAATGTAAACCCATACATTACAAGATGGGTTGCAAACTGGCTGAGTGATAGAACCCACAGGGTCAGAGTTGCTGGCGCCATGTCAGACTCAAAGCCTGTCACAAGTGGTGTCCCACAGGGCTCAGTCCTGGGCCCACTCTTGTTTGGCATCTACTTTTCTGAAGTGCAAGCAAACACAGGAGGGTTATGGCTGACAAAGTTTGTAGATGACTGCAAACTGGGCGCCGAAACACATCTGACACAGATATCCTTCAGAAGGGTCTCACAGAAACGGATAACTGGTGCCAGAGCCATGGCCTAAAGTTAAATGCCAAGAAATGCATAGTCATACCCTTCAAAACAAGGTTACCCCTAGCTACCATATAGGTGGCAATCCACTGATCACAGAAGAAGTTATCAGTGACCTGGGGACCCAGGTTGACAGTAGCCTTTCATTCGACACTCATATTGCTAAAGTAGTTAGGAAGACCTTCTACATTGCCCACCTTATCATGAAGGATTCACATCTAGATCAAGGGAGGTCATAGTCTCCCTATACTCATCACTCATCAGACCAATGATTGAGTACAATGCCCCATTCGGAATGTATCTGACCCGACACTTGCAGCAGCTGGAGGCCACAAAAGTTCCTCACCAAAAGGATAAAGGGTCTCAAAAATCTGTCTTATGCTGCCCGACTGAAAGAACTCCAGCTATATTCAGTTGCTTACCGCTTGCTCAGAGGTGACCTGTGCCTGACATACAAGGCCATGTCAAACCCAGATTTGATGAACATGCTTCATCTCAAAAATCTAGATCCCTCAGAGCCACAAGGGCGGAGACTTAAACCTCGACACGGTTATTAATAGGACATGCTGGAGGGATAGATTCATCACCCAAAGACTCCTATGCTGTGGAACAAAATCCGGTATATGTGAGGCAGAGCACTGGCCTTGTTCAAGAGGAATCTTGACCAATGGATGGGAGATCACAGATACACCCCAGGGGTTACCTCAGTGTCACTGCTCGACAGAGGCACAGCAAAATAATGGGCATAGTTTCTCCAAACCAAAGGGGTGGCGTAAGCCACAAAACTATGGGCTAGGCTTGTAAATGCCCTCGGGCAGATAGCCTAGTATGAACCTATGAACCTATGTAACAGTTAAGAAGTCAGAGGCCAGAAAACTGGAGACTAGCCTGTATAGGAAACCTACTAGGAGGAATGCCATGCTCCATAGAAGAAGTATGCACCCCAACCACATTAATAGAAATGTCATGAAAGGTCAAGTTTTGAGAATCATGAGACTGCATAATAATGAAACACAGCGCACAGCAGCCCTGAATAATCTCAGGGAAGAATTTTTAGAAAGAGGTTATTCCAAACATGAATTAGACAAATGCATAGATGAATCACTGAAAGAAAGGGGGAACAGAGGGCAAGCTTATTTTGCAAAGCAGGCAGATTCTGCACTAGATATAAATAGATCAGACAATGGGAAACTTAGAGTTCTAAGTTCATTTGCCAGTGATATTAATATGTTTTGTAAGGTGTTCAGAAAGAACTGGAACATCTTGACAGCAGTGGATGAGCTTAAAGAGGTGTTGGAAGATACCCCACTGTTCTCCTTCAAAAATAAAAGATGTCTTAAACAACAGCTATGTTACAAAACACAGATAGCTTGGCTGCCTATTGCATCTTCAAGGTTAGGAACTTACATATGCAGAAATTGCACAGCATGTAAATTCATACACTCTTGCACCACTTTTACATGCACATACAGTCAGGCAGTAATTCAAGCGAAATGCTATGCTGACTGTCGAACTAAGAATGTTGTGTACTTCAGTTTCTGTGTAAAATGTATGTTTTTTTTTACATAGGGAAGACAAACAGAATGCTTAAGGAGCGTATATTAGAACACAGCAGAGATATCATTAATAAAAAGAACAATGCACTGGCCAAGCATGTTGAGGTAGAAGGGAGAAACCACACTTTCAAATTTTTTGTTCTAGAGGTTATCAGAGAAGGGATAAGAGGGGTGATGTGAAGAATAGGACCGAAGCAGCTGAGCAAAGGTGGATCATTAAACTTAATGCAGACACATTACCAGGCATAAATGAAGCAGTATTACTGAAACCATTCCTCAAAGCCAGAGCACTCAGACATTAATTTACATATATATAGCACTTTAAAATGTGTAAATAAGTGTTGACACATGTTCTTTTTTTTAAAAAAAAAATTTTTAATGAGGTTTTGATAAGATTCCATAAAAATATCCAACATTTAATTTATCAGCAAAGTGAGAGGGACGCTTTAAATGCCTTAACTGCTATCAATTAATGGCTGATTGATTTTTAAGTGTATAAAAGATGCAATTCAGTTGTTTAATGTTGTCTGAGGAAGCAGTCATAGAGACCTTCCGTTTTGTTGTTTTAATAAAGTGTTTATATTCAGCCGTGGTGGACAAGGCTTTATTTATTTTTGTACTGTCACCTATGTACCTACCATATAGATGAAAACCCTTTGAAAGTTGGCTCAACCTTTAGAGACCTGAGTCCTTTCACTGACAATGAATTATCCTTTGATCACCATGTATCTATTGTTGTTTGGAAATCCTTTTACCTTGCCAGACTAATCACCAGGGGTACTTTGTCCAGATATAAAGAAGTTATGATCCTTCTCTACACCAACTTTATTAGGCCCATAATAGGAGTATAATGTCCTCTTTGATATGTACCTGTCTAAGTATATGACCCAGCTTGGGAGACCACAGCATTTCCTCACTAAAATAATTAAGGGCATGGCTTCCTTGAGCTACCCAGACCACCTTAAAGTTCTCTCTCTTTTTTTCCATTTCCTAAAGACTCTTGAGAAGTAACCTCTGTTTAGTCTACACAGCCTTACATGATCCAGTCCAATGTGATGTCCTGTGCATCCCCAAAACTAATAACACCATTGACACCCTCTCAAGAGATCTTAATTTCCACTGAAACATAAATAGGACCTACTGATGAGATAGATATATATCCCAGATAATCTATTTGTCCCAAGTTTCTGTTTGGACTCCTTTCTTAATAATTTGCATTCACTTCCTTTTAGACATATATTTGTTGCTGGACAAATCTATTTTTGTAATTTAACGAGAATGTCTATAAATAGTTTAATTTTTATACTGACATATTGACTTATACTTATTAGGACTGAAGTCCAGGCTAATACTCCAGTTGTACTGACATACTGATATATTAGGGCAGAAGTCCAGTGTAATACTATACAGTACTTCAAAATAACAAGCCTGGCATTAGTCATAGGGACAGCACCATGCTTTTCATCAAACAAAACCCCTCCTTCAAAACTATGAATTACACCACTACACCATCACTAGATAACACATTTCCAAACTGGATACTTAGCCCATTACCTTAGGTAAACATCTTAATCTCTTTATAGGAGTTGTATACATACCACCTCTTTATATCAATATTATTCAACAAACATTTTTTAACATGTTTCCTGTAAAAAAAAAGAATACTAAAATAAATGAAAACAGTATTATATTAGAAGATTTCAGTCTTAATGCCATTGGTCCATATGCTAAATACACTAGACCTGCTAAAAAAACAAAAAAAAAATGAAGGCAAAGGTCCACCAAATCACTTTATGTACAAAATAATCTAAGTTAGTGCTTTCGTCCACAGCTAATGTATGGACTTCATCAGACAGATCAACAGATACAAATGAACATTTAAATAGATCAAATCATTATGACATCACACAGCACATAAAATTTTTAAAGGTACATACTTCCAGCAAAATTCTATAAAATCAACCCTTTTAAGTAATAAAACTAATCAATTAGTGGAAAGCACTAAAAATATTAATATTTATGTTTATATTAAAGCAACATCATCTTTCCAGAGATTTTAATCTAAGAATACATTTCAGAGAGCATTGATCATTTAAACCAGGGTGGCTATATGCGTTAACCTTAAGTTGCCAAAAAGCTCTCTTTCCTCTAACCGGAGAGGCCAAGGTCCACCCCTAATATTTTTGCTCACATCGTCAATAATTGAATAATAAAAATAATGTCCAGGGATTTCCATGACATATTTAGCCAAAGCATTTGTAACATTCAATTTACCTATATTATATTGGTGTTCATATACTCTTTGTTTAAAGTGCCTCTCCATTTTTCCAATATAAAGCCCCGAGCAAAGTTGGCATTGGGCAAGGTAAATAACACCAGAGCTTTTACAATTAAATTTACCTCTAATTCTATACGTGACATTACTAATACAAAATCTATTTGATACACTCATAAATTTACAAACATTGCATCTTCCACACTTAACCATACCAGTATTGGGGAAATTCACATATGTTGTATTATTTTCGAGGATGCTCTTTAAATTATAACCTCGTTTGAAAATTAACCAAGGTCTATCAGTGATTTTCTGTCTAATGCAGAGGTCTTCTAATAAAAATCACCCAATTTTTTAGCAGAATGTCCCTCAGATTGATAGCATCAAGTGAATAAGATATAATACATTTTAAAGAGTGAACAACATCATTATTTGTGAAGGGTACAGGTCCATTATTAAATTCAAAATTTTGGTTAACTACTTCTCTATCATAAATGGATTCAGTAGATTCCCTAGGTGTTCCATTGAAGATGGGTTTAAACCACCCAGTATCCCTTTTTCTCACTACTTCAACAATAATTTCATCGAGCAAGTAAGAAGGATATGATATTTTGAGAAACATTCTCTTTAAATGATCACATTCCAGTAAAAAAAAATCACTATCCAAAGAGGTCATTCTAGCAGCTCTTACCAGTTGACCTTTGATATCTGCCTTTTTTTGGTAAAATGGATGAGAACTATTGAAATGCAAAAATGTGTTAGAATACATAGGCTTACGGAAGATCTTAACTAAATATCTCTATTTTAGCTTGTCTTTTGTCAATTGAACATCTAAGTAGGAGATATTAACCTCATTAAACTCAAAAGTGAATTTGAGGAATTATGTAAAATCAGAGATTGATTCCACAAAGGCAGAAACTTCATTTTTGTCCCCCTTAAAGATGATAAAAATATCATCCAAAAATCTGGTATACCAGAAAATCTTGTTATATAGATTGTTGTTAAATAAAAATTAATTCTTCCCGTAAGCCATTAGACAGTTAGCAAAGCTCGCCCCCACATGGGAAGCCCATTGCAATACTTGTTTTCTGCAAATAATGTTCACCATTAAATATGAGGAAGTTATTAGTCAATACAATATCAACTAAGTATTCAATTAAATCAACTACATCACTCGGAGCACCCTTTTTTTACAGAAATTCCCTAACCCAACTGATGCCAAGTTCATATGGGATAACTGTATATAGATCTTTGACATCAATGGTAAGGAAATTGAAATTACCATGGAAACATAAAGAATCAAGGGAACCTGGAAAGTCCCATGAATCTCGGCAGATTTGGGGTTTGCTTTCTAAGTCCTTTTTCAATTTCAGATACACTAGTTTAGCGCATCCATAAGTAATACAATTCCTCCCATCAACAATGGGGCAAAATGGTGGCTTTGTCAGGTCTTTATGGATCTTTGGTAGCCCAAAGATCACTGGTGTTACTGGTGCTACCATATTTAAATAGTTAAATGTGTTCAAATCAATTCTGTTATCAATGAATAAATCATTAATTAGGGACCTTGCTTGTTGGGAAGCACCACTAAACTCATTCAGTGAAACTTTTAAGTAAGTTTCAGTGTTAAGAATGCACAACATTTTATTCACATGATCATATTCATTCATAAAAGTTAAACCACCCCCTTTATCAGGCTTTAAAATACATATATTCTGAGTTTTAAGTAAATCTAAAGCATTTCTTTCAGTCACAGAGGTGTTAGATTCCCCTCTTTTGCTTACATGTCTGTTCAATAAATATGTGATATCAAGTTCACATAGTTTTTTCAAAAAATAAAAGAGTGCTGTTAAGAAGGAGATTAAATACACTAGAAATTCGTAAATCATCATGTGAACTAGTATTAGGTCCCATAATTAGGTTAAGGTTTAACTTACATGTAAACATTTTTAAATCTAATAAGGTCCTGGCCAAATCCGCTCATTAGCTAGGGGCAAACAACAGCCCTTTAGAAAGCAAATCCACAAGTTTGATGGGAGAATCAAAATCCGAATAATTATATATTCTAAAATCACCAGTTGAATTCAAATGAATACGTAAGTTGTTATTACAAGAAAAATTCAGTCCATTAAGCCCATTTATCTCTGATGTCTGTTGGGTTTCTTGTGAAGGGCCACCCCTCAACTGTCATTTGTTCCCCTTCCTGCCTGCTTGAAGGGATAGGAAGGACTATTCCAATGGGGTAGCATACCCACCTCCACCTGTCTCCAATATACATGAGGTGTCAACCAATGATGCGAGGAATTTACCAGGTCATTTAAATAATAATATGTGTGACGCTGATAGTAACACCCAGCTCCCCTGTGAAGCTCAAGATAATGATTATGGTGATGATAATGAGCTGGTAAGATGTAGTGTGCATTTAAAACAATGTTCGGATAATGCCACCCATTCCATCAACCAGGTTTTTCAAGCATGGAAATTCTCCCAAACTTCATCAGTGATCATTATCCCATACTCTCAGAATGGTCAAGCCAAATGAAAAAAAAAACGTACCCCAGTTATCATTTCAAGTAGACCTTTTCCTCAAAAAAAAAAAATACACACAGACAGACACACACACACACACACACACACACACACACACACACACACACACACACACACACTCTACAACTTTGTTACCTAAATATTAAGAAAGTATACCAAGATAGGCACTAACAGTGCCAGAGTACTATACCTAAGATAAAGGCAAAATATCCTCACATCGAGACCTAAATTATTCTGGAAACAAATAAACCAGTTTTCAAGTAGTATCACTGACTCCTCTTTACATACTAGTAAGCAATTTCATAACCCAAATTCTTTCAACAATGACTTTAGGGACTTTCTTCTCTCAGCAATAAAATATATTACCTACTCTTCCCCCTCATAGCCGCATCACAATAATATTGATCCTCCCAAGTCTACCCACTGGCCACTTATTGATTCCACTTCTCACTTCACTGCCATAACAGAAATACATTCCTACTTTCTAAATTAAGCCCCTCAGCTGTAAAACTCAGTAGGTTACATTCTATTTTCCTAAAAGTATCAGATTTAAAAAAATGCAAAATCTCGTTAACTTCTCACTAACTAACTGCATAGTTCCTCCAGCTTTCAAAACACTTAACCATTATACTCTTACCTAGAGTCCTATCTTCTTCTCAATGTAAAGGTTACAGACCAATCTCATATCCCTGCCCCTTGCCAAAATCTCTCTCATCATTTCCATGTTATGTTACCTAAAACACCTATCTCACTAAGATTGCTTGTTTAGTCAGTTACAAATTCTAACTTCTTGCTTCCTTCTCTTGATGTAACTAATTTCTCTGCACATCCCTTGTACTGTGATTTATTTTTTTCATTATGTGTCAGAGCAGTCTGTTGAGCAGATCTACTTTATTTAAATGCAAACACGTTACGTCAAACACCACTCCATCGACACATATACACCAAACCACGAAATAATCGAACGCACAAAACAGTGTTTTACAGTTTAAATAATTATAACAAATTAGACATAATATAAAAACACTGGTTAAGAATTGGTAAAAGGTGTATGACAATCATTTAATATTTAGAGAAATTTTAGACAGTTTGTAGAAAAATTAAAGGTAAGTTAGTCTAATACAAATAGGAATTGCAATATGAAGTGAGGGAGAAATAGGCTTATGGTATATTTAGACAGAAAGTCAGGGAAGAGAATTAGACAGCAGTAGGAAGTAAGTGAAGAAGGGAGAGTAAAGAGATATAAGGAATGAAATGGTATTGTTCACATTTGGGATCTAGTTTATCTTGATTTTGAGAAAGAACACAGCCAGATTTTAGCTAGGAAGTCTTTCAGAATGTTTTGAAAGATGGGAGGGAGGGTATAGACTTCATGGATACAGTAAGGGCTTTGCAACCTTGTATGAATACAGACAATGCCCAGCAGATTTGCTATGTTTGTACACAGACAGGTGTTTTTGGTCAATGGATCACAATGACCGACTGGGAACATAGTTATGTAGAATCTTTTTAGTGCTGGACAGGCAGATGGATGCAGGTTAATTTTAAAGGTGTTAAGAAGTTGTATATATGTTAGTTGATGTATCAGTTCTAACCAATTTTGACCCTTCAGTGCTATATGGCGGTGGGCTCTGAAAGGGGTATCTGCTGCAAATTTAACAACTTTGTTATAGCATTGTTCAAGTTTTAATTTTTGTGAAGTAAGGATGGGAGCGCCATAAAGAAGAGTGGAGAAGAGATAAGTAGTGGCAAGTGTAGTTTTAGTTACATCGGTGAGAAAGGTTTTGGTTCTTTAAAGCATCCCTAGTTTTTCATGAGTTTTTCTTATGCAATTTTGTATATGGAGATTGAACATAAGATTATCAACCACTATCACTCCTAATAGTTTGCTATGAGAAGTGGCTTCAATGGTTGTATTATCAAGAGAGAGGGCTTTAAATTTTGTTTTTTTCTTGAGAGAGGGATTGGAGAAAAAAGTAGTAGTTTAGTCTTTTTTGAGTTGAGCATGAGTTCTGAGTTACAAAGCCATGTTCAGTGTCTGTTAAAGCTTCCTGAATAATTTTTTGGAGGTGTACCATGTTGCCAGATGTGCAAATGAGAGTGGAATCATCTGCCTAATGTATTAGGGTGGCCTGTTGTGTGGAAGCATAAAGGGTGTTTGTGAAAATGTTATAGAGAAGGGGACTAAGGATAGAGGCTTGTGGTACACCTGTGGTGACCGGGAACTAAGGAGAGAGTGTGGCGTGTCATTTTACTGACTTAGACCTATTAGGTAGCTTTTGAACCACAGAAGGATGGGATGCGAGTGACCTAGTGAGGACATTTGAAGTAGAAGTTTGTGATAGACTGTGTTGAAGGCTTTAGACAAGTCTAGAAATAAGGAAGAGACTAGTTTGCCATTATCTCTAGATTTATTAACAGTATCTATATAGGTTAGAAGGACAGTGCTAGTACTATGGGAAGGACAGAAGCCATGTTATGTAGGGGATAGGAGTTCTTCTTATAGGAGATAGTCTAGCAATTGTTTTTGAGTACATTTTTCAAGTATTTTGGTTAGAGGAGATAAGACTGCTATAGATATAAGGTTATTAATGTCTCTTGAATTTTCTCCTTTGTGCAGAGGGATAATGTGTGACTTTTTCTAGAGACAGGGAACATGGGATTCTTGTATTGTCCTATTTATAAGGATTGAGACAGGACAGGCAATGCTATTGGCTACTATCTTTAGGTACTCGCTTGGAAGGTCATCAGCTGAAGAACAGCATGATTTAAGTCTGTTCAAGTCTAAGAGTTTCTTATACCTCTCAACCTCTTAACTTAAGAATTCTGGGCAAAGCCAAAAATAATGGGGGGAGGTAGTAAAGGCAGTAAATCTGGAACATATTTTAATAGTGTTCTTGTAATATTTAAAAAGTTGCTAGAATAACAAGTTTTGTATTAGTATGATTTTCTGAAGAATATGACATCTGAAAGTCAAATGTCTGCCTTTAGTGGCTTCACTCCTCAGTGATTTACCAGGAAAGCACAAGTTTAACGAGTGACAGGCCAATAACATGAATAATATGCTGCAAAACTTGGGACATTCTTCAAAATTTTTGATAGTTAAGAAAGAGATATGTCTACAGTCTAATATGGAAAATGCACACTGAACTGAAACTGGGCATTTCATTAACCACCAAGCAGCCATTCTTCTAGCCGTTTAGTATTCCAGAAAGTTGTCGAGCATAGTTTGTCCCCTTAACCTCTCTTCTAGAGGTAGCACTAGTGACCACAATGCCCTTGCCATACTTCATTATAGTATAATAAATCAGGATCTATGCATCCATTCTGATGTATCTGAAGCCTCACAGGTGGAATACCATCTCTTCACCTGTGTATGCAGATTATAGACTGCTGTATTTAAAGAAGCAGTTTTTACCTACCTTCATTGTAAGGCATTAAGTAACACTTTTGCCTGAGATTAGAGATGCTCCAGAAAAAAAAATCACTGAACTTTCCAATCCGTCTAGGAGATATACGATTTAATCAATGGAAGGAGATACATAGTCTGTTTAGTCTATTTGTTATTCCACCTAGCAACTGTGCGGCTGTTTTTCTTCCCTTCTTCCATTACTCAATGCTCATTGCAGTTTCCTGTTCTATGTCAGTTTGTTAGTGAGTGTTGTGGTTCACGTGTAATAAAAAATCCTTAGTCTAATTAAATGAAAAAAAAATTGAGGAAAGCCAGAATAACCAGAAAGCAGCCTCAGAGATCACAGTCTACTTTTTCTTTTACATTTTTAGGTAAAATATGATAACATTTTCCATACTTAGTAAGCAGTTCTTAACAATTACTTTTAAGCAAGGTGTTCTAGAGTTGATGCAAACACCTGTCTGTATGCCAAAACAAGATAATACTTGACAGAAAATAAAAAAAAGTGTTTCTTAGGTGAAAACCACTTATCTTGTATCCTGTTTCCACCTTATGTAAGTTGATTAATGTGGTGGACCGTTACACTCCTTTCGGACTCTGTTTTTTTTTTCTGATGGCTTCCCAGTTATGCTACTGTGAACTTACATTTGAATTTTGGTTGTCATACTATAGAAATAAAATGTTCTGAAATCAATTACATGGTTAACAAAGAAAGGGAAAAAGGGTTTGTTTCCAGATCTCCCAGCCACATGGTGTACATGGTATTCACTTTGCACTGTTGTCCTCTGCAAAGGAAATCATGAGTTTCATACAGCTGCTGTGTGCCAGTTTTAATGGTAGCCAGAACTAGCCAAGATCTAGAAATACATGTTTGTACTCATTGACTTTCTTCTATGTAATGTGTGATGTTTTATTAAATCCTATTGATTTCTGATTATTCTGTCTTTAGGACTATTAGGTGTTGTTACATATTGATTCAGCTGATGTTATAAATTAATCACAAGCTGCGCAAATAAATCATCAGCCAAGCCTCTCTTCAGCTTTTTGAAATCAGGCTACCTCCCTGCATAGTGCTAATAGTACTGAAATCAACTGTTACCTCTGAATGTGAGGTAAACTTTCCTCTTCCACTATGTACTGAGCTTGGTATCTGCAGCTCAGGAGCAGTATGCTTGCTTAAGATGTATGGGTCCCCTTCAGTAGATCGAATGTTTACAAGTTCCATGTTGTAAAAGTCTGATCAGATTGAATAGAGATTTCCGTACAATGTGGAAAGGGAAGATTTCCCATTTTCGCAATGTAGTGTGATCCCGGAGTTGGTATATTTAAGTAGGTGGTGTGTATGGGGTGCAGGGGCATAGCCACCCCCCCCCCTATAGATGTTTAGTTTTGTGTTTTGTTGTTTTATTTGTTTTTACTTCACTGTTCAAACTTTTACAAGTTCGAACATATGGTCTTGGTCATCTGTGGTTCGAACTTGTAAGAGTTCGATCTACTGAAATAGATTCATGTATATATACATATATATATATATATATATATATATATATATATGTATTATAACTTAGAAATGTCTGATGCTTAAAAGGGACTTTTTTGTAAGCTGACTTGAACCCTGCCTACCTGGTAAAAATAATATTGCGTTTTGCTAAAATTATTTCTGAACAGAATTAATATACCAGCACTGTTTGAGTGAAAAACTAGTGTTTAATCACTAAGCAGTCATTCGTCTGAAGTGTTTTGTATTTTTTTGTCCCACCTACTGCTATACACCTACTACCATGCGTAATTAAAATACTGGGTAGCTTCTTCCATCAAATATATTTCCTTTATATAAGTTATCCATGCTCCAACACTGCTTCCCC